>NW_020625486.1:12583-60083 GCF_003573695.1 Papaver somniferum
GATGAAGCTTCATTTGAAACGATGAAGCTTCATTTGGGCATGGCCATTGCAAGATGCGGCCTCCGGAGCTGGTGAATGATTTTTCCTCCCCTAAACTAATTTGTAGAAATGCAAATAAGACATATATAGGGAAGGGACGTTGGTTGAGAAGAAAATGCAAGTTTGCCTTGCATTTCCTACGGGAAGCGAATGCCGCGACGCTTTGGCATGCATTTATGCGTGCCAAATGCGATTTATCGAATTTATTGGCATCACTGGCTTACAACCACGTGAGTAAGGCCAATGCCGGAGACCCATATTGCATCATCTGTCACGATGAAGCTTCATTTGAAACGATGAAGCTTCATTTGGCCCGAAGGGAAGGATTCCCTTTTATGACCACTTTTTTTTTGTAAAATGAAACCTAACAATTTGATAAAAAGATTGGATTTGTTTTCCATGTTTTGGTTACTTTTTCTCTAGACAAGGTTATTTCTCCCTTTTAGTCCAATTACTATAATTCTTTGTGTATCCAACTTTTTCAGGGGCATAATTGGAAAGCAAACTTTATTATAACATATCTAAAAATCTGTGCCGTGGAATTTTACAAATTTTATCTGGTTGAAAAGGTTATAAAAAAATCTACGCAACGAGTACAACCAACAATATCAAATTTGAAGTTTTTACGAAAAAATCGGAAGTATTTATCATTTTAGGCACAATTTTAGAAAATTAAATGTATATCCATAATGCAAACCACCACAAAAGGTACATAATATTTTATGTAGCCACATTTTGGTTTATGCGCAACTAATTTTCCTTTGCAAGTTGCAACTAATAAGACGATGTAATCTCTCCGTTTCAAGAAAGTGATACTTTCACTTTAGGCACAATTCTCGAAAATATCATTTTTTATGAAACAGAGCGAAAATATCACTTTTTCTAAAATTGAGCGAAACTATTATTTTCTCTGAACAAGATAAAAATATCATTTTTTCTGACACGGGGTGAAAGTAGTCACAGACAAACTCCATCTTCAGATCTTCTTCGGTCGGCCCTCCTACCGTGGCGACAATTGTACTAGTAAGGAAGGTTCAAACAAGAGGATTTGTTTTTTCGTTTTTTCATTTGAGATGTTCAGCCATTAAAGAACAATTGAAGTACCATTCAAGAACAATAAACGAAATGGATTCTCTAGCCAGAAAAATTGAGTTTTTTGTTGTTTGTTTGGTTCGTTAAATTTTATTCATCCCAATTTTCATCTCAAATGTAAACAACTTTTGATGCGATTTTCACCATTCTGGTTTTGGCTTCTCTTCCAAAATAAATTAGATTTACTTTGCAGAGAGAAATAAAACTAAAATGGTTGGAGAAAGGGATAAATCGATTTGGCTGCTTATGTGGATGCCACCTAAAGGTGGGTGCATCGGGTGCACGAAAAGTAGGTGCCACAAATCATTGTCGTTATTTTCGGCTTTGGCAATACTGAATGGTGACATGGACCCTCGCTTCTTCAGAAAACCGTGTAATACAAATTTATAGTAAAGATTCCTAAACTCAGTTTAACCAGAACCGTATTAATATGTGTAGTCTTGTAGTCTATATTAAGGAAACGTGTTAATCATCTGAAGTCTCTGATCCACGAAGAAAAAAAAAAGATACAATTTAAAATCAAAATCATGGTAAGCTTTAATCAAAATCAGATCAAAGAGTTTCAAAAAGAAGCAAGCAGGATTGCCCGGAGCTTAAGACTCCATCTGTTACTCAACAAGCCTTTCTATGTAGCACTACGACGACGATCTATCATCAGATTTCAACACAACAATATTTCCAAAGAAAGAAGTAGTACTTCTACTATGCTCCAGGATAAATATTGGGTGATTAAGAAAAAACGTCAAGCAAGACGAAAAATATCGTCTAACAAGAAAAACACATCTATAAAAGGTTTGTAGTTCTTTTCCCAAACGTATGGTTGTAGTTTTTTTTTTTTTTGTTTGGCTCACCAGCTCTTCCGGCTACTGGTTCCCCAGCTCTTGTTGCAGCTTCGACCGCTACCCTAGAACTCAACCCCAACTCGTCATCCTCCAAAAGTACTGTTTCTATCACAGCTCTCCAAAATCCTAGCTCCTCTTTGGCTAGTTCTTCGGATTACAACAATGGTACCGGTGGTGGTAATAAGTTCAACCCGTTTTGGTTTTTCATGCTCTTCGGTTATAAGGAGATTAAGTGTTTTTGTCTATGTGGCTCACTTTTCCCGACTAGGAAGTTTTTTTCTTTGATATAAAGGTTTTGGTACTGCACTATATTAACAGAAAGTTGAAGCAACATAGAGATTTAGTTTTAGCATGTTGCATGCAGTAGGGACTAATATTGGCCTAACATATCTGACGTACCTTAGAGAGGATACTTCCTCTATGCTTTCCCACTCTGATAATTATCATATCTTAACCATTTTTCGTGTTCTTGTGCAGTTTCAGGATTTTCTGCTTGTGAAACTGACGATGAGGCAAAGATGCTCCGCATCGGACTTGTATGTTGAGTTTGCAGCTTATTTTCATCTCTGCACCACCTTGTGACAGAACTCTCTATACATTTACTATATATTTTGTTTTTCCGCGGTGTAGGTCAAACCTGAGGTAATCAGCTGGTCACCACGGATAACTGTCCTGCATAATTTCTTAAGTTCGGAGGTATGAATGTCTCAACTACATGTTCATGTCAAAGACTCGAAGCTATTGTGTGCAAGGAATTGCAATGAACTAAAGAATGCGATTGTGATATGATATGATATTGCAGGAATGTGATCATCTTATGGCCATTGGTAGGCCTCGGCTCCAGCGTTCTAAGGTACATGACATGAAAACAGGCAAGGTATGTATTGCAGTGGATCTCGTTTCTTTCTTAATACAAACAAAAAATGTGTTCATTTGTTTTTTCTAATAAAGGCTGCATTCTATTTTAACCATTTTTTCAATCTGTATGTGTCGTTATTTAATTGTCAGCTTTGTTGTGCTCGAATGCGTCATGTCTTCATATCTGGTATATTTCTTGAATGTTTTTTCAGGGAATTGTGAGTGATACTAGGACAAGTTTCGAAACGTCTTTAAGCAAGGAAGAGAGTAAGAATCTTATTGTACAGGTTGGTTCCTTAGCAAGCTCACATTATTCTGTTCTATTGCAAAATCCTTCAAATTTTTTCTTCTAGAATCGATTATGAAACGTTAAAAAAAATGCCTCCACAGTCTATAAACCCGTGAAAGTTGTTTGTTTTCCCACTTCTAATTTATTTAGCACTTATATTTTTCTTATGCATACCGGAAACAGGCAATTGAAAAACGAATTTCAGTATTCTCTCAAGTACCAGTTGAAAACGGAGAAACTATTCGAGTTATAAGGTATTTCTTTGTAAAGAAATGCTTAATTACTGTAATCTCGCTCTTAGACTGATCAGTTCCACCATTAACATCTGCAATACAGGTATGAAAAGAATCAGTACTTCAGGCTACATCGCGACTACATTATTGACACTGTGAGTTGTTTTCTCAAAACTGCTTTGCTTAAGTGTTTCATTTTCCAGATTTGGTTTCATAAAATGGAATTCTTTTTTGGGTGCAGAATCTGAAGAAGCAAAATGGAGGACAGCGAATAGCAACAATGCTCATGTATTTGAGCGACGATGTGGAAGGAGGTGAAACTTACTTTCCCATGGTGAGTTCATCGCAACAAAGATCCTGCACTCATAGTATAACACACAATTGATTATGTCAGCGTGTTAACTGCAAATAATTTCAGGCTGGAACAGGAAAATGTAGTTGTGGTGGGAAAATGTTAAAAGGGATGTCTGTAAAACCGATTAAAGGAGATGCACTTCTTTTCTGGAGCGTGGTTCGTATCTATTACTCCGGAACAATATTATTTTTTATATTTCCTATGCACACAAATTTAGCATTAAGCTGTTTAGTTACCGTTCTACGGACCTTAGCAACAGAATTGACCAGTCTATTAGGGTTGTGATTTTGGTATGTTCATGAACTGAACTTGAACCGTTGTGTTTTTTTTTTGTTTGTTTTTTTTGTTTTGAAACAGCCCGTAAAACCGTTGTGTTGCATTGGGCGTACTCATAACCTTATATAACAACCAAATTTCTAAGCAGTTTAAACTGTGTGGAAAAATTTAATGTCGATTTCTTCTTTGTAGGGACTTGATGGGAAGGAAGATCCGAAGAGTGTACATACAGGATGCGAAGTCTTATCAGGAGAGAAATGGTCTGCTACGAAATTGATGAGGCAAAATAAATACTGCTAATCTTTTTGCAGTTCATCTTCAGCTAGCCCACTTAAAACATCTTGAGCACATCTTATATATGCACATTTTTGTAGTAATTTTGACTAGCAAACGGATTAAATAGAAAGTATGCAAAATTGTTATTAAGAAGAAATTAAAGAGAAAATATTAGGGATGAAGTTTGAGATCCAATATCTTGGTCATGGAAAAAAAGGATTAATTCAGATAGATGTTACTAAACCACTCAAAAGATAGGCATGCTGTTGTGAGTCGTGATGCCCAAACCTGTTGACTGTGCGTATTTGGGGTGCGCAATTCGGAGCTTTGGCATATCTGGCATGAAAGGAACCGAGTGGTTTTTCAAATAAGATGCAGATTGTATGTTAATGACGACATGAAATCTTCTCTCGTTACTTCGGGTTCGTTCAACTTTTTCTGGAAATTTTCCCACTTAAAATCAAGTATTATTCAAAGTTCATTTTGTAACGTATTGGTTTCCCAGGGGCTTCCCCCGCTGTTAGTTAGGTCCCCCAAAATAATTTGCAGTCATGGAATAATGTGTCTACTTCTGCACAATCGAGGTAATATAGACGGGCTAGTTTGCGCAATTTGTCAGGGCTGCTGTAAGGTTGCCTCAAAAATATATGGGGCTTCCCTTTTAGTTGTTTGGAATTGGGAATGGGAAAGTTCAATACTGTATGATGCAATTTTGATCGAGCAAAAATAGATTATCCTCACCTTAAAGGCCTTGATAAATAAATCTCCTACGGTGAAACGGTGATGGAACGCTCGCTTCTGAAATAGAAGTTATATATGGTGAGGACACTTGGACAAAGTCTAATCAGTACAAATACTGTATGATCCTGCCAACCCATATATGAAAGACGATTCCTGATTTGTATGCAGAAAACCATGTAATACAAATTTATACCGCTTTATTTATGGGATTATAAAGATTCTTAATCTCAGTTTAACAAAGAAGCCGTATTAATATGTGTAAAAGTCTATAATAAAGAAACCTAATCCACGAAGAGTACATAATTGAGTTTCGAAAAAGCTCATGGCAAGCTTTAATCAAGATCAAATCAAAGAGTTTCAAAAAGAAGTAAGCAGGATTGCTAGGAGCTTGAGACTCCATCTGTTACTCAAAAAGGCTTTCTATGTAGCATTACGAGGATCTATCAGAATCCAACAAAACAATATTTCAAAGAAAAGTACTTCTATGATAAAAGACGGGTGATTAAGAGTAAACGTCAAGTAAAGGGAAAAATATCGACTACATCTCGCATAAAAGGTTCCAATTTATTTTCTCAAACGCATAATTTTCTGTGTTTGTAGGGTTTTTTTTTGGCTCACTAACTCTTCCGGATACTGGTTCCTCAGCTCTTCTTGCAGCTTCGGCCGCTACCCTATCACCCAGCTACAACTCGTCTTCCTCCAAAGTAATATTCCTATGTTAGCTCCCAAAATCCTAGCTCCTCTTTGGCTGGCTCTTAAAACTACAACAATGGTCTCTTTGGTGGTGGTACGTTCGACCCGTTTGGTTTTTCATGTTGTTAGTGTTGCTTCAGTTATAAGGAGATTAAGTGTCTTTGTCTATGTCGTTCACTTTGACTGATTCTTATTTTGCCAGCTAGGAATTCTTTTCCTCCCTTTTTTGATGGATGTAATCTTATAAAGGATTTGGTACCGATGAGTTTTGAACCCAGGTCTAGTATCATCACACGATGTCGTTAAGTTAAAGAAACATGTAATGACAACTGCAAGATGAAACTTAGCTTATATAAAGAAAACTCTCTTTATTAATGTTTATAAAATCTCTCAAAACTAAACACAAGCTCTAATCTTGCTCATATGATCAAACCACAACTTTGATGATCATATATATATATAACAATGAATTCCTTTTCCTAGTCCTATTACCTTATTACATGTCTTTCCTTTTCTTAGAACTAGATGACTTCTAATTCCCTTAGGATTACATCAATTGCCTTTTCTTATCCTAACCAACTTGTTAGAGATTATCTTAGGCTTAATGTTGAAGTTTAACCAACATTCTCCCCATTAAGCTTCAACCTTACCCGTGACATATCTTGTACTCCAATCAGTTGTCTCATTTCTTCAAACTTGATCTGAGATAATGCCTTTGTCAATATATCTTCTTTCTGCTCAGTTCCTGGTATGTGTTCAACGTTGATGATCTCCTTCTCGATACATTCTCGTATGAAATGATACCTTTTGTGAATGTGTTTCGTCTTCCCATGAAACACTGGATTTTTAGTGAGTGCAATTGCAGACTTATTATCAATCTTGATGAGAACTTTTTCAGGTTCTCTTCCTTTGATTTCACCCAACAGTTCTTGAAGCCATATTGATTGTTTAACTGCTTCTGTTGCGGCCATGAACTCAGCTTCGCATGATGACAGAGCTACTGTGTCTTGCTTCTGTGAACACCATGTAATAGGTGCTTCACCTAGATAAAATATATGACCAGTTGTACCTTTTCCATCATCTTGGTCAATATTATGACTGCTATCACTATACCCAACAATTCCTTTTAATCCTCCTCGACCATACTTTAATCCACAGCTGATTGTTCCTCTTAGATATCTCAATATCTGCTTTATTACATCACCATGAGACTTGCGTGGACTCTTCATATAACGTCTTGATACTCCCACAGAGAAAGCCAAATCTGGTCTTCTGTGTAATAAGTATCTTAGGCATCCAACATTTCTTCTATAACTCGTTGAATCAATCTCTGCATCTTTTTGTGCCTTCGAAACTTTAAGTCCAAACTCCATTGGTATCTTAGTTGGATTACAAGTTTCAAGTCCTGCTTCTTTCAGAATTCTCCTTGCATAAGCTTCTTGTTTAATCTGAATCCCATCTACTCCTTGATGGACTTCTATGCCAAGGTAATAAGTGAGTTTTTCGAGGTCTGAAATCTCAAACTTAGATGACATATCTTTCTCGAACTCATTGATCACCTTAAGGGAGTTGCCATTCAAAAATAGATCATCTACATAGACTGCAATCACAAGAAGCGTTCCCTTTTCTTCTCTTCTGTATACTGACGTTTCTTTAGAGCACTTAACAAATCTGATTTCTCTTAAGATTTGATCTAACTTTGTATTCCAGGCTCGAGGAGCTTGTCTTAGACCATAGAGAGCTTTTGTCAACTTGTAAACTCCATATTCTTGTCCCTTTACTTCGAAACCTTCTAGTTTTTCAACATACACATCTTCACTTAGTTTTCCATGCAAGAATGCCGTCTTTACGTCTAAATGATGTATTTCCCAAGAGTTTGATGCAGCTTCTGCTATTAAGAGACGAATTGTCTCTAGTCTAGCAACTGGTGCGAAAACTTCATCAAAGTCTATGCATGATTCTTGAACGTATCCCTTAGCTACAAGTCTTGCGTTATATTTGTTAATATTTCCATCAGCATTTCTTTTAACCTTGAAGATCCACTTGAGACCAATCACTTTTACTCAACCTAGCTTATCAACTAGAAACCAAGTCTTGTTTCTATTGATTGAAATAATTTCTTCTCAACATTCTTGTGTCCATTAAGACGAAACCTTTGCTTCCTGGAAATTCATTGGTTCATCATTAACAGAAAGTAGCATAATCTCACATTCTTCTGCAGCTTGAAGAACATAATCCTCCAGATACTGTGGCTTTTGTATCTGTCTTTGATAGACACATTTTTGTGTCCAATTTGTTCTCAATACTATATATTGTTGGCACTCGATTTTGTACTAATTTTGTTATTTTATGTATTTGTAGGTATTTTTTTGGAAATAAATATTTTAAGAAAATTCGGCTCGAAAAGTTGATTTTGGCACCCGGAGGACACGTGTTATTCGGACTCCCAAGTTTGGATAAGGGGTAACCTAATTACTAAGGGGCACCCCCAGGTCACCCCCAAAGCATCTGCTATTCGCACCCCAGTCCAGGATAAGGGGCACCTTCTTCAACAATTTGAATACTTAAAATTGGCGGGAAAATGTTCACAGTTCAGGAGAATTTTCGATCGAAGAAATGAAGTAGTGGTAGGTCGATTCAATGGATGAATTTTGGCAGAAAGATGTGATTTAGTCTAAGGAAGATAGTTTGGGTGTCGAATTTGATCGGAATTGGCTGGAAATATCGATTTAATTCTCGAGCTCAAAACAGAGCTACACGGAGTGAACACGACCTGTACACGGTGTTGTGTGTGTTTTGGTTGTGCATGGAAGTGTTTTGGAGGAGTTGGATGACTTATGAGGCATGTATAAGGCTTACTAGAGCGTGCAGGATAAAATTTTACGTGTGAAATTCTAAATCTGGTAAGAAAATATTCAAAAATAATGTTATTCACTGCCGAGTAAAGACGAATTATTTGGAGTTATGGCGAGGGATTTCAGCGTGTCTTTGAGTATAAATATGATCTTTGGGCTTACTAGAATGGTTGTCGAGAGTTGGGAGGAGAGAAGGAACGCTGCAGATCGAGAACCATGATTTCTCTCTGCTGCTGCTGCTGCCATTGATGAAGATGAAGAACACGAAGAACGGACTCGCAGAAGCTGTCGTTTATCAACAGTGTCTGCGACGCACACGCGTGGGTCGTAGTTCTTCGTACAACAGCAGTTATCATTTATCGTTCTTTTTGTAACAACTGAACAGCGCCTTTGCAACAGTTATTTCTGTTGCGATTTTTCTGTTCAATTGTTTTACTCTTTTTTATCATTTGTAAACAACTTTTTGAGCAATAAATAATTATTTTGAGAGCATTTTTACTATGATGAGCTAAAACCCAACACTGGGACGATGGAGGAGGCCAAACTTCATACTTGGGTTAATTTTATTTAATTCTATATTTACTTTTTGCACCAATTTTAATTGAATTAAGATTTTAATTAATTATTTGTGATTTCATTTGATGGTTTATGCTTAGTCCTAGGGATTTTTGATATTCCATGCTTAAGAAATACAAGTAATATTTTATAAAATCTATCTTGGCAATAAACTAGAGTTAAGATTTGTTTTGTTTTGAACTATAATCGCCTAGAATTAAATTCTGAACCACTTGAAAATGAAAAATGGCCGAATCTTTAGTCCCAGTAACTCTCGCCCATTGTGACAAATATTGTGTATATATTTTTATTTTTAAATCTTTACAAGTCCGAGCAACGAACTTTTACTACCACTTTCAAAATTACAACAAAATGGCGCCGCCGACGCGGACTTGTATATAGGTTTATTTTTTTTTATTATTTGTTCCTTTTTACGTTGTCTTTTTTCTTTGATTTACAGGTTCGAAGTGGAGCACTAAGGACTTGGAGAGGAAAAAGCTTAAAGCGAAAAGCGAAAAGAGAAGAAAAAAAGGACAATTTTAGGATTTAATTTTTAATTTTTAATTTTTTTTTTAGAGTGTGTGAGGAAAACTATAATTTTTTTATTTATTTATTTTGGACTTTGGACTTTAAACAATTGTACTTTATTTTTTTTAACCCTACGGAAGGGTATTATTATTAAAAAAAAAAAATATATTATATAAACTGTGTGCAGGGAAGGACGACGATTACTATATCGTCTCGGCCCCTCGGGTTCGCACACGGCATAGGAGTCGTGGCCCGAGTCGACGACAACGGTTCATCGCCCGTCTGGTACGGGAGGTAAGTCCATCGAAACACTCGCGAATCTCCTGTAAGCGAGTTACTGTCTGCCTTAAGGTGATAATTGTTTGAGGACGAACCAGACTGTTTTTAAATTCCTAGTAAAGGGCAAGGCCTGGCCAAATCAAGATAAGGACTCGGATTTCATCACCGTTTCCTTCTTGCCCGCCTTAGGAAAACAAAACCGAACGTGAACCTAAGCTTTAAAATTTGGAATAGAACGAGATCGATAGGGTAACGAGCTTAATAGGAAACTCGTTCGAAAAATATTGGTTGCTCTTTAAGCACACTTCAAAGTTCATGATGGTTTCTGTGAGTTGAATGCGTGACTGCGCCGCCTAATGCGGTGAGGCCTTGGGTATCAAAGCTCTACTAAGCTTCCCTCGCCTCAATTCAACTTACATTAGCTCGGATTGATTCCAGAGGGGTGTGCTCAAATTGTAACGAATTCCTTTTCGAAGGAATAGAAGCTGGTCTAGAAAACAATCTAAGTGGAGCCATCATGCTTTTTGTTTGCTAGAAATCTTTAGGTTTGTTTTGGTGGAGTCGAGTCGGCCTTGTTTGTGGTTGTGTAGAATTCCCTTGCAATTAAGAATGTCGAACTGGTATGATAGAAGCCAATACAATGAGTATCGACCTGAATTTGAATATGGACATCATCATTTTTATGACCATGTTGGGAATAGTGGTTGGGAACGCCATCCTTTGGAAGGATATGGGTCATACCCTGGTGAGCCCAATTACTATCCACACATGCATCAGTCTTACGAGCAAGAAGATTATAGTACTAGTTCTTCGTCTCTAGAGGATACAATCAAACTATTGAAAAGTAGTCCTTTTTATGATCCTTCAGTTCCTATTCCTTCTCTAGAAGAGTCTCTCAGGAAATTAGAAGAGTCGACACGTAAGTTAGCAGAAATGAATAACTTAGTTTTTGACGAAAGAGAACTTTCTATAGAGGAATCCCTCAAGTTGATGGCTGAGACGAACGAAAGACTTTCTCGAAATAATCTAAATTTCCAAAATAGTGTTTCTAATTTTACCCTTGATATCAATAATGAATATTTGCATAATTTAGAGGACGAGGTTAGAATAAAAGACACTACTTATTTAGATAAGGTTCAATCATTTTCGTACTATGATGATGAGGATAGCAGTAATGAAGAATCTGAAATATGTAGGCATAGTGATCAGGAGTCTAGTAATCCAATTGAGCTGTATAGTGATTATATTATTTCTAGTTCAAATCCAAATAATTTTTATGATTATTCACCTATTCAAAAGGACGAGGATTTGATTAGGGATACCACCGTTTTAGACGATGTAGTATTTCCTGTTTACGAAGCCGATAGTGGTTTATAGGAACGGGTTCATTTCGAAAATACTGTTTTAGAGTCTAGCGACTTAGAAACAATAGTCTTGGAAGAAGAAGATAGACCCGTAGAGATGAGTAAAGATGCACTACCTGATAATAACTTAGAAGAATCTCTTGAATATTTTAAGGACTCTGAAGATACGGAAATTCAAGAAATAATTAGAGATCTATCTAAAGACACTGAAAACTCTAAGTTTGGGGGTGATTATCACTTCCCTAGTGCCTTACCTTTAACTCTCAGAAAGTCCCTACACTTAGGACTTGATATCTGTCCCTCGACCATTTTACAATATTACCTTCATACTCGTTTTCCCGAGCCTAATGTTGTCCATGAAGGAGTTCAGTCGTTAGAAACCCATTCTCTGGTTGATGTGGTTTGCCCAGGCTATGATCACCAGATTGACTTTGTTTTCCCACCAAATAGTTTTCTTCCAATTGTGGGAACATATAAATTTCAGATGTGTCAATTATTAAGTTTTGAGACTAAACCTAATTACTTTAGGAGATTAGGGTCGACACATCTGTTTAAGGAAGACCACCACTCTCTTTGTGGTCAGCTGTGTAAGTCAAATCTGATTGACTTTAAGGATCCCCATTTATTCAGGTTGTTATTATTTTTAATTGAGTTTTTCCAGACTTTTAAACCTGAACTGTTGGATCTTAGCTATGAGGAAGTGCATCCAATGAAAATTTTCTATCAAGATCCTTTCATAGAACCTGAACCTGAACCACAATGGGACATAGGTATCTTAATCAGGAAACTAGATAAGGACATGTTATTCTTGTTCACTTTCTTGGGTTATGGTAGTTTCCTTTGGTCAGCTCTTTTTCGTTTTGAAGACCCACAGTTATTTCGACTGTTACTTTATGGTTCGAGTTGACTAATCCTTTCCTAAGTCTGGATGAAGACTTTAAACTTAGCACTTCTTGGGAGGTAACCCAATCTCACGCAACACGGTAATATCCTTCCTTAACTCTTTTACTTCAAATAGTAACCGTTTCTCCTTGTTCATGTTTTTAATTTTATCTTTAGAACATTGAGGACAATGTTAGATTTAAGTTTGGGGGTATGGGAGAAACTTTTTAGTTGCAATAAATAAACTCCAGAGCCTAGAAATTTACGCCTATTAAGGATAGCACTAACCAATCTAAGTGGATGGAAACATTTTTGTTTTAGGAGCTGAGGAACCAATCTGACTAGATGGAAACATCTATAGAGTCTATTCATAAAAGCACAGAGCTCAGGTGTTAGAATTAACATGGTAGTTTCGCCATATCTCGTCGAGTCCTTTTCACTTTCTATTTTTAGTTTTCTTTTATTTCAAGTGATTTGGTGGGGCACACGATTCAAGTTGTTACCTTTGCTAGGGTGAAATAGAGTGACTGAGTTACATTTTCAAAAAAAAAAAAAAATAAAAATAAAATAAAAAAGATAAAATAAAATAGACCGGACCAGTTAGACCAATCGGAATAAGTATTAACACTTGGATAGCAATATGCGTGTGTTCTCCCTGTTTCCGTCGCCTAAGCAAGCGTGGAATGCAGGACCCGTGGGAACTATCGTGTAATCTGCTGACAAGAAGCATGCGCTTGGATCCAAAAGATCTATTCATGCCGTTAAGTTAAAAAAAAAAAAATGGTTATTGTTATGTGTAGTCAACTGCTGGTTCCCTTGTATTTGCCAGTTTGTTGATCTAGATTTAATTTATTGACCACTGGTTCCCTTGTATATGCCAGTGTGTTAATATTAGTCAGACCGGTATCTCAGTCATTTAGGTTAGGTTCACCTTGGCAGAGGCCTTCAGACAGATATGGGAAACACCGTTCGCTTTTCAACCATCTACATTTTTCTTTCCATCTTCTTAATCTTTTCATGTGATTAGTCTGACTCCGAGTATGATGTCCATCGTGAAACTATCTTAGTAGAGCTCTGTCACTTATATGAATTTTAGTATGCTTGAGTGCAAACTCGTATACAGCAATTGGAATTTCGCGTCAGGGTACTTCCTCCTGTAATTAATAAGTATGCCAACCAAGGAGGTTCTTTAGTGCTTTCCAAGATTTTTCGTAGATAGCTAGGGTCTGGAGTATTGGTTTTTTTGTGGGTACACCTCTGATAAACCCACCCGAGATTAACTCGGTCACTTTTCAAGAATAAATTTTGCTCGAGGACTAGCAAATAATAAGTTTGGGGGTATTTGATAGACACATTTTTGTGTCCAATTTGTTCTCAATACTATATATTGTTGGCACTCGATTTTGTACTAATTTTGTTATTTATGTATTTGTAGGTATTTTTTTGGAAATAAATATTTTAAGAAAATTCGGCTCGAAAAGTTGATTTTGGCACCCGGAGGACACGTGTTATTCGGACTCCCAAGTTTGGATAAGGGGTAACCTAATTACTAAGGGGCACCCCCAGGTCACCCCCAAAGCATCTGCTATTCGCACCCCAGTCCAGGATAAGGGACACCTTCTTCAACAATTTGAAAACTGAAAATTGGCGGGAAAATGTTCCCAGTTCAGGAGAATTTTCGATCGAAGAAATGAAATAGTGGTAGGTCGATTCAATGGATGAATTTTGGCAGAAAGATAGTTTGGGTGTCGAATTTGATCGGAATTGGCTGGAAATATCGATTTAATTCTCGAGCTCAAAACAGAGCTACACGGAGTGAACACGACCTGTACACGGTGTTGTGTGTGTTTTGGTTGTGCATGGAAGTGTTTTGGAGGAGTTGGATGACTTATGAGGCATGTATAAGGCTTACTAGAGCGTGCAGGATAAAAGTTTACATGTGAAATTCTAAATCTGGTAAGAAAATATTCAAAAATAATGTTATTCACTGCCGAGTAAAGACGAATTATTTGGAGTTATGGCGAGGGATTTCAGCGTGTCTTTGAGTATAAATATGATCTTTGGGCCTACTAGAATGGTTGTCGAGAGTTGGGAGGAGAGAAGGAACGCTGCAGATCGAGAACCATGATTTCTCTGCTGCTGCTGCTGCCATTGATGAAGATGAAGAACACGAAGAACGGACTCGCAGAAGCTGTCGTTTATCAACAGTGTCTGCGACGCACACGCGTGGGTCGTAGTTCTTCGTACAACACAGTTATCATTTATCGTTCTTTTTGTAACAACTGAACAGCGCCTTTGCAACAGTTATTTCTGTTGCGATTTTTCTGTTCAATTGTTTTACTCTTTTTTATCATTTGTAAACAACTTTTTGAGCAATAAATAATTATTTTGAGAGCATTTTTACTATGATGAGTAAAACCCAACACTGGACGACGGAGGAGGCCAAACTTCATACTTGGGGTAATTTTATTTAATTCTATATTTACTTTTTGCACCAATTTTAATTGAATTAAGATTTTAATTAATTATTTGTGATTTCATTTGATGGTTTATGCTTAGTCCTAGGGATTTTTGATATTCCATGCTTAAGAAATACAAGTAATATTTTATAAAATCTATCTTGGCAATAAACTAGAGTTAAGATTGTTTTGTTTTGAACTATAATCGCCTAGAATTAAATTCTGAACCACTTGAAAATGAAAAATGGCCGAATCTTTAGTCCCAGTAACTCTCGCCCATTGTGACAAATATTGTGTATATATTTTTATTTAAATCTTTACAAGCAACGAACTTTTACTACCACTTTCAAAATTACAACAGTCTTGTTGATTTTCGCAGTGGAATGGGTTGAGTTATTTCATCGATCTCCTCTTCTTCTTCTTCTTCTTCTTCTTCTTCTAACAGATTTCTAAAAGCTTTGAATCTGTCAAATGCTTCACTCTTTTGTTTCATAATAATAGACCACATATATCTTGAGAAGTCATCTATAATAACAAATATGTATTTGTTATTTGCAAGGGTTTGTGGTGTAATAGGACCACATAAATCAGCATGAAGAAGCTCTAATGGCTTTGAGGCTCTGAATGTTGTTGCTTTTGGAAAACCTTGACGCGTTTGTTTCCCAACTAAACATGATTCACAGATCCTTGATTCATCGTTTATCTGTGGTAGCCCTCGAACCATCTTGTTCTGAGACATAGTTTTTAAGGTTCTGAAACTTATGTGTCCTAACCTTGCGTGCCATTTCCATGTCTGATCTTCCAGTTTCATATTCAGACACAATGTCCTTCCAATCATGAGACTTATCTTGTAAAGTCTATTCTGTGAGTGTGAGACTCTAACTAAAAGTCTTCCACTTGGGTCATGAACTGTTAGATAATATTGTCGCATTCTAACATCACATCCAACTTCTGTAGCTTGTCCTAAACTTAGAATGTTGCTTTGTAAGTTTGGGATGAAGTAGATGTTTGTGACAAGCTTCTGTTCTCCGGTCTTGCTCTGAAATAGAATTGATCCTTTCCCTTCAATTTTTACAGAAGATCCATCTCCAAATTTCACTTTTCCTTTGATTTTCACGTTGAGTTCAGAGAAATAGTGTCTCTTGCCAGTCATGTGGTTGCTGGCTCCGTTATCTAAATACCAAACTCCTTCTTCACCTTTCTTTGTTTCGTATTTATTTGGTATTAACTTCTCTTCGTTTAAGAATACAACTTCGTGCATGAAAAGAGCTGTATCTGCTTCCCTTGTTTCATTCTTGTTTGCTTCTTCCATCTTTTGTATTCTTTCAGGGCATACAGAGGAAAAGTGTCCTGGTTTATCACATCTGTAACAAATAATGTTTGATCTATCCTTCAAAACTAAACACAAGCTCTGTTTATTGATGTTTAGAAAATCTCTCAAAACTAAACACAAGCTCTAATCTTGCTCATATGATCAAACCACAACTTTGGTGATCATATATATATAGAACTATGAATTCCTTTTCCTAGTCCTATTACCTTATTACATGTCTTTCCTTTTCTTAGAACTAGATGACTTGTAATTCCCTTAGAATTACATCAATTGCTTTTTCTTATCCTAACCAACTTGTTAGAGATTATCTTAGGCTTAATATTGATGTTTAACCAACAACATGGAGATTTAATTTTAACATGAGGCATGAAGCACGGAGTCGGGACTAATATTAGCCTAACATATCTGACACACCTGTAGAGAGGATCTTTCTTCTGTGCTGGTTCTAGTTTTGTCAGGCTCTCTATGCTTTGTTTTTTTCTTCATGTTGCACTTTCCGTTCCTTTTTTCGCAGTCTGATAATTTCTTAGCCATTTTGCTCATAAAAACATATCTGACATGTATACATGTTTTAATGTAGTTCCAAGAATTCCTCGTTGTGAAAACGAGGATGAGGCGAAGATGCTCCGAACCGGATTAGTATGTTCAGTCTGCAACTTCATTTTCATTTCTGCACCACCTTGTGACAGTACTCTGTATATAGTTACTATATATTTTCATTTGTTGAATTATAGATCAAATTTTGAGATTATCAGCTCGGCACCACGAATCACCGTCCTGCATAATTTTTTAAGTTCGAAGGTATGAATGTCTCAATTACATGATCATGTCAATGACTCAAAGCTATTGTGTGCAAGAAATTTCAAGGAACTATAAAAGAATGAGACTGTGATATAATATTGCAGGAATGTGATCACCTTATAGAAATTGGCAGGCCTCGCCTCGAGCATTCTAAAGTACGGGATGCAAAAACAGGCATGGTATGTAATAATACTATTTATTACAATGGATCACGCTTCTTTCTTGAAAACAAACAAAAATGTACTATATTTATTCACCTTTTCTACTGAATGCTGCATTCAATTAATTTATTAGGTTTAACAGTCAGTTTTTTTTGTGCTCAATGCTTCATGTCTTAATATCTGATATATTTCTTGAATGCCTTTTCAGGGAATTGTGAGTGATGCTAGGATAAGTTTCCGTATGTTTTTATGGAAAATGGATCATTTCTGAGTTGTTTTTCAACACAACTTTGTTTTAGTTTTCCTCATTCTCTTTCCTTTTTCCTGATTTGGTTTCACAAAATGGAACTCTTTTTTTTTTTGTTGGTTTTCACAAAATGGAACCTTTTTTTTTTTGCGTACAGACACCTTTCAAATTCACGGGAGGTCAGCGAATAGCAACATTGCTCTGTTGGGTGCAATAATCAAAAACAAGGAAAAATTAAATAAGCAAAAGTTATTGATACTTAGCTCCTTTTTAATAGAAGTGATCGATTTGATGAAACGAATGAGCTGGTAAATCAACAGCTAGATCCCCCACATGAATGAAAACTCAATAAAACATGAAAACACAGATAGATCTTGGTAAATCATCATCCCAACCTCACGATCCAAACAAACTGATCGTGCAAGTGTTGAAATCATACTAGTCATTTCTACGTCCTCTCCCTCACACAAAAGTGTGTTGACCCCAGGGTCATACTACGGATTGCATAAATCACAATAGCATTGAGAGCTTTCATCTTTAGTTCTCACATGGTGAGACTATATGTATCTTTTACCAAAGTGAAAAAGCATGAACTAGTGAACCCTTAGTGACCTTTAGGTCCTAAGTTCCAGTAATACCAAAACCATCAAAACGAAAATCACATAAAAAGCGCAGGAAATACCATTTTAGGCAGAGGTGTCCATGAGGTCTTGAACCTTTGCTTAGTGAGATATTACCGGAATTACTTGCTAGAGACAGTGAACTATGTCTTGAACTGCTAGCATTTGATGTAATTCGTGATAACAATCACGGGTGATATCTCCAAGATTGTTGCCAAGCTCGTGTCGTTTTGTCCAATTTGGCCCTGGACATATCCTGTTTCTCAGAATGCTATAGAGAATCAAAGATCATATTCTCATAGGAAGCGGCCCACTTCCTCATTCAGATAGATGAGTTTCCATAAAGAGTGTTACTGCTACACCCCACTTCGATCTTAAATTGAAACTATAGAACTCATTAAGAATTCTTAAAAGTCATCCTTCAGATGCAGTCACACTATCACGTCTACACCATAGGGAAGGGACAGAGAATAAAATTCTCTGATAGTGTTTACCTTTACCCACCACAAATTAGTTGTTTCATTCGAAACCTTGATCTTGGGATCTCCAGTCAGCAAGGTTGAGTATCCTTCATGGCAAGTTTAATTTATGAGCTTAATCCCCTTCCCCCTCGATGCATTTCTAACTATCTCTTGGGATAAACCTTTCGTCAAAGATTGCGCGATATTCTCCTTGGACTTTATCCAATCAATGGGAATAACGCCGATTGAGATTAGTTATTTTCAGCTTTAGCTATTATATCTTGGCTAACACAATGTATAGATATAGCTGGCACAAGCCTATGCCAGAGAGGAATGTGTTCTAAAAAAAATCTTAGGCACTCGGCCCCCTCTCGTGCTTTATCTAACTCAATACTCTCAGATTCCATAATGAATTGAGCAATATATGTTTGTTTGTAAATCTTCCAAAAACAAACCCTGATGCTAGAGTGAAACATATCCACTCGTATACTTAGACTTCTCTGAGTCAACTATCCAGTTTACATCACAAAGTCCCTCAAGGATAAATCAAATAAAAGGTAATAGAGTATTTTAGGTACCATAATACTCTACTCAGTGCATCTGAATGTTATTGCTCTGGACTATAATTATATCTACTTAACTTACTCACAATATAGGCAATGTATGAACTCTTGCAGTTCATTAAATTCATCAGACATCCTATAACTCTTGAGTATTCAAGTTAAGATACTCCATTACCCTTTTTTCTTGAGTCTACAAGAATAATCGTACGGAGTACAAGAAGGATTACAATCACACTGATTGTATCTCTTAAGCACAAATTTAAAATAATGACAATGACTAAGACTACATATGTTAGATTATTTTCTAATCCTCATCCCTAAGATTACATCAACATGGCCTAAGTCTTTCAAGTCAACGTTCTCATTCAGCGCATGTTTTTTTTGGTGGAATTGATCACATATATGTTTGTATCAAGTATAAGCATATCATCAACATACAAGCATACAATCACACGGGCATCCTTAACAAGTTACTTGTAAATATACTTGTCAGATTCATTAACTTAAATCCACTACACATTATTACATGATCAAATTTTCCATGTCATTGTTTACGTGCTTATTTGGAACCATACAAATATTTGTTCAACTTACAAACTTTGTCTTCATAATCTTTCACTACAAAGTCCTCAGGTTGGTCTATGTATATTTCTTTATCCAATTCACAGTATTAGAAAAGCCTCTTAACATCCATCTGATGTATCTCCAAGTTGTTAATGGCAGCTATATCAATTAGCATCTCAAGAGAAGTAATTCTCGTCACAAGTGAATAAGAATCAAGGAAATCTACACTTTCTTTTAGTTTATATCCTTTAGCTACCAACTTAGCCTAATAAGTTTTCTACAGTTTCATCTACCTAACGTTTCCTCTTAAAGACTCATTTACATCTCATGGTCTTACTCCCTGGAGGTAAACTAGCAAGCTCCGAAGTCAGGTTCCGACGGACTGAGTCCATTTCACTAAATAAAGTTTCTTACCAGAATGGGGTTTCAGTAGATATCAAGGACTCTTTACAAGTATGGGGCTTAGACTAAGCTAGCATGTTATTAAGTCGGCTTCATAAGAAGTCTCAAGTATAATTCTTTTTTTTACTTCTTTTAGGCTCAACCGTAACTTCATCTTCCTTTAAGATAAGTTCTGACTATTTGAAAATAAATCTAGGGGATCAACAACACATCTCTAATGAGGTACAGGTTTAAGAATAAACATCTTCAAAGAACTCAGCATCCCTAGATTATGTAATAGTATTCACACCAAAGTCAGAAAAAATCACACCAAAGTCTGAAAAATCAGAACACACAACCAAAAATCTATATGTAGAAGTATACTCAGCATACCTTATATGAAGAAACAATCAACATTTTTGGTTTCTATCTACTTCTTTTAGGAAGACGAATGGCAAACTTAGTCAAACACCCCAACACTTCGACGCATTCATAAGAAGGTCATCTACCTATCCATAAATCATATGGAGTTTTATCTGATCCTTAAGGGTACTCTATTCAGGATATACTAGTTAACATGACTGCCTCCCCCCACAAGGCCGCAGGTAATCCTGAACTAATCAACATGACAATTATCATCTTCTTAAGGATACAGTTGTTATGTTCAAGGCTTCTAATTGGTTTTGAACTTCAAGTTTATACATCTTAAGGCTTCTAAGGCATCATCCTTATCCCTAAGCAAGTATACAAGACAGTACCTCGTACAATCATCTACGGAAGTTATAACCATCTTTTACTACAGTGATTTTGTGTTGAACTCATGTCATCTAGGCCTAATTGATTAATTCTAAAGGCTTAAAATTACTCTGAACATTTGTGCTAAATGGTTTTATAGCATATTTGATTCTTCACAGATTTCACTTTTGTGTTCAAAGTCCAAACTAAATTTGGGTACGCAGCCTATGCTATCCAGTTAAGCATTGATTTGTAAGTTTACGGTTACAAGCTTACCACATAAAACAATCAATCACATAAAGAAAGCACAAGAATCAACTATGTTCACATCATCAGTTTTTTCCGTTAAGCTTATATAGACCCAAAGTCCTATAACTCTTGCTTAAAAAATAACTGCCTTGTTACAACAAGTTTTCCAGATTCAATTAAGATCTTAAATATTTTTCCATCTACAATAGAACAAGATACAAGATTCTTGCATATGCTTGGAACATGAAAACTTCATTCAATGTGAGAGTATTACATATATGAGCTTCTGCTCGACCTTTTCCTTTTATGCAACCTCTATTGCAGATGAGTTACTCAAAAAGAGTTTCTCGACATCCCATATCCTCTTATAGGAGGTGAACAGGTCTCTGTTTCAACAAACATTCTTGGTGGCTCCAGAGTCCACCTTCTGGTCTCTCACATTAGTTGTTAAAATAACTTCCGACATCATGTCAATGAACTCGTTCTAATTTGTTTCAACTAAATTAGCATTAACTTTCTACTTATTAAGGTTTTATGTTGTCTACACTTTACTACCGTATGGCACGGAATTTTACAAACATAACAATCACCCTTAATTAAAGTAACGTCGGATTCAGTTTTACGAAACATACCTTTCTTATGAAGACTACGGTTAGAGTTGTGTTTGATATTCCCGCCTTTGTCAGCTTTGGAAGACTTGTGTTCATCCACATGCGCCTGGTAGCCATGTTCCTTTTCAATTTCATGTCACAATCTTCGTTAATACTCTGACCACTGACACGGTAATTTCCCAATCACCTAATACACCACATCTCCAAACCTTAGTTCCGAAACGGAAGATAAAATATGAGTTTTGAAGATAATATCTAGATTTACAAACTTCGTTTGAACCACCATATCAAAAAACTCATGATTACCCCATAAAAATACTTTAGTTAACAACAAAAGTTTGCCCGTCAGAATTTTTCACGAACATTTCTCTGTTTTGTAAAAAATCAAAAAAATACTTTTACCACTCCAAAAATTCTGAAATTTTACGTGGGTAACTATCATGATGTCTACTACGTTGTGTCAAAAGGGTTAATCGAAATTCCTTCTAGGTTAAGAGATAATCTCTAAACTCTACAGCTGACCAAAAAATTGTTTTTATTTTTCACTCCACAATTAACATCCATGATTCACAAACCAACCAACCATTTTCGATTATTACAAATTCTAATGTGTTAAGATTGTTGGGTGCAATAATCAAAAACAAGGAAAAATCAAATAAGCAAAAGTTATTGATACTTAGCTCCTTTATAATGGAAGTGATCGATTTGATGAAACGAATGAGCTCCCTATATCTCCGCAACTACAACAAGGCAAAACTTTGGAAAAACAGAGTGAGTCACGTGTTCAACACGTTTCCCTTAAGACATTAGCGCCCGGACACACTCAAGAGTGATGCTATAGCCCTCACAGGACGGAAACCTTTTTTCCCTGTTTCTTTTCCCCACCAGAAATCTCTCTAAATTGCAATCATTTTATTAATTATTGTTTTGGGAAGAATAAAGCATCCCGTTTGATAGGTAGGTATACTGGTTAAGACTGCTCTATTTAGGACAAACCTACTGGGTTGAGAAAGAATTAGACTTTTCCATCCTTTTACCTTAGATTCCATTCTCTCTAGGATAGGTGCAAAAGTTTTTATTTTAGATTTATCCATAAAAAGTGGGGCTCCTAGATATGGATCTTTAAGACTTATGTGTTTTATTTTTCAAAAGTCTAGACATCATTCTTAGGTGTTTTGGAGGCACTTTTTCCCAAAAGAAAACACCATATTTTTCAAAATTTATGAGCTGACCAGAGGCTTTACTAAATATTTCTATAGTGTCTATGAGATTTTTGCATTCTACAAGGGTATGCTTTTATAAAAAGAAGACAATCATCAACAAAGAAAAGATGGAAAATTGGTTCACTTTTTTTGGGTTATTTTAACTCCATGTAGAATTTTCTTATTTTCCTGATGAAGAAGGAGTCTCGAAAAACTTCCATACAAATAATGAATAAGTATGTGGAAAGGGGGTTACCTTGGCGCAAACCTCTAAATGGGCTAAAGTCTTCTCCAGGAGAGCCATTTAAAAGAACAAAAATTGTAGTAGTTGAGATGCATTGTTCGATTAGCAAGCAAACATCTCTGCTAAAGCCAAAGGAAGATAAAGCTGACAGAAGGAATTTCCAATTTAATCTATCAAAAGCTTTAGACATGTACTTTTAAATCTAAGACCCCTGTTCTAGCTTTCTTATTTTTAAAGGAATGAATAATTTCATGAGCTACAATAATGTTGTCAAAGATCTGCCTGGAGGATAGGAAGGATGATTGAAATGGTGAAATTATCTTTTCCAAAGAAAGGTTTAATTCTATTAGCTATTGTTTTTATTATTACTTTATAAATTGTGTTACACATCCCTATTGTTCGAAATTGACTAGGGTTTTTAGGTTGTTTAACCTTGGGAATAAGAAAAAGATGTGTCTTATTTAATTCAGGGTTCATTTGTTTTTGTAGGAAGAAGTTCTAGACAGTTAAAGTAACTTGAGTTCCTACTGTTCCCAATTATGCAAGAAAAAACTAACAGGAAATCCACTTGGACCTAGTGATTTGTTAGGCTTCATATTTTTTAGGACTAAGAAGATTTCCTCTCTAATAGGGGTATCATTATACTACAGTTGTCAAGACTAGTAAGAATTGGAGAAATATCTTTAAACAGTTGATCATCTTCTTGTTGCTCTGAAGAAGTTTCCATGAAAAGGTTTTGGAAGTACGCTGTAAGGATTGTGCATTATCTCAGTTCTATTCCTTGTTACTGTACTGTATATGACCCGTGCCATAACGGTCCTGGATTTGATATTGTTATTGCTTAGCGCTACCTTATCATTGTGTGCTTCTTAGTATAGTTTTTTTTCCCAACGCTCTCTCTTCCTTTTTTCCCTCTTTTGGTAATACCGTTGTTCAAAATTTTTTGCACCATACATATACTTCAAGATAAACATAATATCAAATATTTTACATAAATTATAATTTGTAATTCATCGATGTAAAGTGTAAATTGTTGGAAAATGATTAATAAAAAATATTTTTTTAAAAGTTTTAATAAAAAATTATAATTTATTGTTTTCTTTTGTGAATGAAACTTATAGTCCCACATTGTGGAGTTTCCAATTTTTAGTAGTTTTAAGAAACTATATAAACCTTTTAGTCTCACATCGGGAGTTTTTCTTCTTAAGTTGTATTTGTCAATTATATAAACAAATTCACTATTTTTTGTAAAATCTATGGGAAAGGGGTTGCTCCATATTTAGAGGGACCCCTAAGGGAATTTTTTTTTTATATTGTTTTCTCAAGTGTTCGAGATTTTCCTTTATGGTTTTTTCGGAGTTGCCAAGCTCAAGTTGAGCATCTACTACATATGCTAGTAGTAGGTGTAGTAAGGTGTTTTATCCTGGAGATATCCGTCCTATGAGGGATATAGCATCACTCTTGAGTGTAGCCGGGAGCTAATGTCTTAAGGGAAACATGTTGAACACGTGACTCACTCTGTTTTTCCAAAGTTTTGCCTTGTTGCTGTTGCGGAGATATGGGGAGCTCGTCTGTTTCATCAAATCGATCACTTCCATTATAAAGGAGCTAAGTATCAATAACTTTTGTTTATTTGATTTTTCCTTGTTTTTGATTATGCACCCAACAATCTGAAGACATTATAATTTGTAATAATCGAAAATGGTTGGTTGGTTTGTGAATCATGGAGGTTAATGTGGAGTGAAAAACAAAAACGAATATTTGGTCAGCTGCGGAGTTTCGAGTTTATCTCTTAACCTAGAAGGAATTTCGATGAACCCTTTTGTCACGACATAGTAGACATCTTGATAGTTACCTACGTAAAATTTTAGAATTTTTGGAGTTGTAAAATATTTTTTTGATATTTTACAAAACAGAAAAACGTTCCTGAAAAATTCTGACGGGCAGAATTTTGTTGTTAACTAAAGTAGTTTTTATGGGGTAACCATGAGTTTTTTGATATGTTGGTTCAAAAGAAGTTTATAAATCTAGATATTATATTCAAAACTCATATTTTATCTGAACTAAGGTTTGTGAGATGTGGTGTATTAGGTGATTAGGAAATTACCGTGACTGTGGTCAGAGTATAAACGAAGTTTGTGACATGAAATTGAAAAAAAACATGGCTACCAGGCGCATGTGGATGAACACAAGTCTTCCAAAGCTGACAAAGGCGAGAACATCAAATACAACTCTAAGCATAGTCTTCATAAGAAAGGTATGTTTCGTAAAATTGAATCCGACATTACTTTAATTAAGGGTGATTGTTATATTTGTAAAATTCCTGGCCATACGGAAGTAAAGTGTAGACAACATAAAACCTTGATAAGTAGAAAGTTAATGCTAATTTAGTTGAAACAAATTAGAACAGGTTCATTGACATGATGTCGGAAGTTATTTTAATAACCAATGTGAGAGACTGGTGGGTGGACTCTGGAGCCACTAAGTATGTTTGTTGAAACAGAGACCTGTTCACCTCTTATCAGAGGATAAGGGATGTCGAGAAACTCTATATGAGTAACTCATCTGCGACAGAGGTTGCTTAAAAGGAAAAGGTCGAGCATAAGCTCATATATGTAATATTCTCACACTGAATGAAGTTTTCATGTTCCGAGTATATGAAAGAATCTTGTATCTTGTTCTCTTGAAGATGTTAAAATATTGAAGATCTTAATTAAATGTGTAAAACTTGTTATAATAAGGGCATTGATTTTTTAGGCAACAATTATAGGATTTAGGGTCTATATAAGTTTAAAGGAAAATCTGATGAAGTGAACATATTTGATTCTTGTGCTTTCTTTTGTGTGTCTTTGAATGTTTTTCATGGTATACTTGGAACCGTAAAATTATAAGTCAATGCATAAACTTCCAAGCATAGGCTACGTACCCAAATTTAGTTTGGATCTTGAACACAAAAGTGAAATGAATATGCTATAAAATCTTTTAGCACAAATGTTCATAGTAATTCTAAGCCCTTAGAATTAATTCAGTTAGGCCTAGTTGACATGAGTTCAACCCAAAACCACTATGGTAAAAGATGGTTTATAAATTTCGTGGATGATTGTACGAGGTACTGTCTTGTATACTTTCTTAGGGATAAGGATGATGCCTTAGAAGCCTTAAGATGTATAAACTTGAAGTTCAAAAACAATTAGAATCCTTGAACATAACAACTGTATCCTTAAGAAGATGATAATTGCCATGTTAATTAGTTCAGGATTACCTGCGGCCTTGTGGGGGGAGGCAGTCCTCTTAACTAATATATCCTGAATATAGTACCCTTAAGGATCAGATGAAACTCCATATGATTTATGGAAAGGTAAATGACCTTCTTATGAATACGTCAAAGTGTCGGGGTGTTTGACTAAGATAGTCATTCCTCCTTCTAAAAGAACTAGATAGAAACCAAAAATGTTGATTGTGTCTTCATATAGGGTATGCTGAGTATACTTCTACATATAGATTTTTGGTTGTGTGTTCTGATTTTTCATACTTTGGTGTGATTTTTCTGACTTTGTTGTGAATACTATTACATAATCTAGGGATGCTGAGTTCTTTGAACATGTTTATTCTTAAACCTGTACCCAATTAGAGATTTGTTGTTGATCCCTTAGATTTATTTTCAAATAGTCAGAACTTATCTTAAAGGAAGATGAAGTTAAGGGTGAGCCTAAGAGAAGTAAAACAATTAGACTTGAGACTTATTATGAAGCCGACTTCATAACATGCCTAGCTTAGCCTAAGACCTGGACTTGTAAAGAAGCCTTGATATCTACTGAAACCCCATTCTGGTAAGAAGCTTCATTTAGTGAAATGGACTCAGTCCGTCGGAACCTGACTTGGGAGGTTTATAGTTTACCTCCAGAGAGTAAGACCATGAGATGTAAATGAGTCTTTAAGAGGAAACATTAGGTATATGGAACTGTGGAAAAATATTAGAGTAAGTTGGTAGCTAAAGTCTATAAACTAAAAGAAGGTGTATATTTCCTTGATTCTTATTCACATGTGACGAGATTTACTTTCGTTGAGATGCTAATTGTTATTGCTGTCATAAACAAATTAGAGATACATCATATGGATGTTAAGACAGCTTTTCTAAAATCGTGAATTAGATAAATAAATTTACATAGACCAACCTGAGGACTTTGTAGTGAAAGGTTATGATGACAAAGTTTGTAAGTTGAACAAAATTTTGTATGGTTTATAAAATAAACACGTAAACAGTAACATGGAAAATTTGATCATGTGATAATGTGTAGTGGATTTAAGTTAATGAATCTGACAAGTATATTTTCAAGTAACTTGTTAAGGATGCCTGTGTGATTGTATGCTTGTATGTTGATGATATGTTTATACTTGATATAAACATAGATGTGATTAATTCCACTAAAAACATGCGCTGAATGAGAACGTTGACTTGAAAGACTTAGGCCATGTTGATGTAATCTTAGGGATGAGGATTAGAAAATAATCTAATTAGTCATTCTCATTATGTTGAATCTGTGCTTAAGAGATACAATCAGTGTGATTGTAAAGCCTGCTTGTACTCCATACGATTATTCTTGTAGACTCAAGAAAAAAGGGTAATGGAGTATCTTAACTTGAATACTAAAGAGTTATAGGATGTATGATGAATTTAATGAACTGTAAAAGTCCAGACATTCCATATATTGTGAGTAAGTTAAGTAGATATAATTGTAGACCAGAGCAATAGCATTCAGATGCATTGAGTAGAGTATTATGGTACCTAAAATACTCTATTACCTTTTATTTGATTTATCAAAGGTATCTTGCTGTCCTTGAGGGACTTTGTGATGTAAACTGGATAGTTGACTCAGAGGAGTCTAAGTCTACGAGTGGATATGTTTCACTCTAGCATGAGGGTTTGTTTTTGGAAGATTTACAAACAAACATATATTGCTCAATTCATTATGGAATCTGAGAGTATTGAGTTAGATAAAGCACGAGAGGGGGCCGAGTTCCTAAGATGCTTTTTATAAGACATTCCTCTCTGGCATAGGCATGTGCCAGCTATATCTATACATTATGTTAGCCAAGCTATAATAGCTAAAGATGAAAATAACTAATCTCAATCGGAGTTATTTCCATTGATTGGATAAAGTACAAGGAGAATATCGCGCAAACTTTGAGGAAAGGTTTATCCCAAGAGATAGTTAGAAATGCATCGAGGGGGAAGGGGCTTAAGATCATAAATTAAACTTGCCATGAAGGATACCCAACCTTGCAGACTGGAGATCCCAAGATCAAGGTTTTGAATGAGACAACTAATTTTTGGTGAGTAAAGGTAAACACTATCAGAGAATTTTATTCTCTGTCCCTTCCCTATGGTGTAGACGTGATAGTGTGACTGCATGTGAAGGATGACTTTAAAAAAGTCTTAATGAGTTCTATAGTTTCAGTTTAAGATTGAAGTGGGGTGTAGCAGTAACACTCTTTATGGAAACTCACCTATCTGAATGAGGAAGTGGGCCGCTTCCTGTGAGAATATGAGCTTTGATTCTCTAGAGCATTCTGAGAAACAGGATATGTCCAGGGCCAAATTGGAAAAAACGAAACGAGCTTGGCAACAACCTTGGAGATATCACCCGTGGTTGTGATTGCGAATTACATAAAATGCTAGCATTTCAAGACATAGTTCACTATATCTAGCTAGTAATTCCGGTAATATCTCACTAAGCAAAGGTTCAAGACCTCATGGACACCTCTTCCTAAAATGGTATTTCCTGCGCTTTTTATGTGATTTTTGTTTTGATGGTTTTGGTATTACTGGAACTTAGGACCTAAAGGTCACTAAGGGTTCACTAGTTCATGCTTTTTCACTTTCGTGAAAGATACATATAGTCTCACCGTGTGAGAATTAAAGATGAAAACTCTCAATACTATTATGATTTGTGAAATCCATAATATGACCCTGGGGTCAACACACTTTTGTGTGAGGGAGAGGATGTAGAAATGTCTAGTATGATTTGAACACTTGCACGATCAGTCTGTTTGGATCCTGAGATTGGGATGTTGATTTACCAAGACATATCTGTGTTTTCATGTTTTATTGAGTTTTCATTCATGTGGGGGATTGTTGGAAAACGATTAATAAAAAATAATTTTTTTAAGTTTTAACAAAAAATTATAATTTATTGTTTTCTTTTGTGAATGAAATTTATTAGTCCCACATTGTGAAGTTTCCAATTTTTAGTAGTTTTAAGAAATTATATAAACCTTTTAGTCCCACATCGGAAAGTTTTTCTTCTTAAGTTGTATTTGTCAATTATATAAACAAATTCACTACTTTTGTTAAATCTATGGGAAAGGGGTTGATCTATATTTAGAGGGACCCCTAAGGGAAAAACATTTTATATTGTTTTCTCAAGTGTTCGAGATTTTCCTTTATGGTTTTTTCGGAGTTGCCAAGCTCAAGTTGAGCATCTACTACATATGCTAGTAGTAGGTGTAGTAGGGTGTTTTATCCTGGAGATATCCGTCCTGTGAGGGCTATAGCATCACTCTTGAGTGTAGCCGGGCGCTAATGTCTTAAGGGCAACGTGTTGAACACGTGACTCACTCTGTTTTTCCAAAATTTGCCTTGTTGCTGTTGCGGAGATATGAGGAACTCGTCTGTTTCATCAAATCGATCACTTCCATTATAAAGGAGCTAAGTATCAATAATTTTTGTTTATTTGATTTTTCCTTGTTTTTGATTATGCACCTAACATAAATTCATTGTTCATTTGCTAATTACAAAGGTATATCTCGTAAACTTAAAAATTAAAATAAAAATGATAATAATTCTTTTCCGAAAACGGAGAAAGTATTAATATAAAATGCATCCTAACCTATAGATAAAATGAATGACCTCCCCGTCTACACTTGTTTCACGTCGTCTCTGGCGTAGTTCTAGATCCTTCGTTGCTACGGTAGAATGTAACTGTAACCCTACTTAGTATTCTTCGTTTACTATGCTCTGTGATGTAGAAATAATTAACTTATTTTTTCCAAGAAATTTTTTCCATGAATCTAATATGAAGGTCTATTAGTGTGAATCACCAATGTACAACACAGATGCATAATAAATTAATGACAGAAGCTTAGCCGGCGGAAGGAATGATGCCCAATCTTCCTATTTTTGCGTCTCCTTAGTTTTCTTCCATGTCTCCTCTTGTTTACAGTTTTCTTCCCGTCTCTCCTCTTGTTAACAAATCCACCCATTATTAACACATTCAAGTAAAGATCATCCTATAATACATAAAGCGTTTTCAGTGGACTTAGAGAATAAATTAGTGTTTTTTCCAAAAAACTTCCCTAGAAGTTGTATTCTTTGTTCCACCTATTTGAAATTAAAAGTGGTATATTTATTACCAATCTAAAATGATCTGCTAGTCCCATTTGGTATAAGTTGCAGTGGTCTCAAAATGAAACATGTGAGATATGTGATGACAATGAAGATCACCGGGTGATACATATGACATCTCTATTGTGAACAATGATTGGTAACTCTCTGTTCATATGCCTCAAGTTTGTACTTTGGATTTAATATATTTACTTTTCAACATGACTGAAATCATTACAGACATCCCTATTTGGTGGCACTGAATCTAACAAATGCATTACCCTTTTTTCAGTTTAATTTTTAATTATCATATGAACTCATTTCGTGGGGTCAATCAACTCCACTTAAAGATGAGTAGTACTTTCAAATGTGGACCTGCAAGGATGGTAGGTAAGTGAAGGAAGTGAGTATTTCATCATCCGAACAGACTTGCTACAAGTTGCAAAAGCATGTATCAACTAAGAACCCAAACAAAGAAGAATGATATGAGAATTATACCTATTTGTCTAGTTTTTTCAAAATAACCCTATGTTTGCTTCATTAGCATCGTGCCAAGTGTTCCTCCTTCCGTGAGAAATACTCCCTCCGTTTTACAAAAACAGTCCGCTTTGACTTTCTCAAAATATTAAGGGGACCATACTATTTTACTTGGCTACACTTAGTTAGTTATCCTTTTTATTTTAATAAAAATGTTAGCAATAAAGACTATCCAAAATTGTTGTGAGAATTATAAATACGAAATATAAAAGGAAAATTTAAAAGATATCGAATTCATGAAGTATAAACTTTATAAGGAATTTAAATTTTAGAGCTAAATGTATATTTTCTTAAAAGGAATGAATGATATATTTGTTTCTTCAATTACACTAATTTCTTTAATATTTTAGATTGGGTCACGTTAAAAATGGATTTATGATTATAAAGAATTCAAGGATATATTAGAGAGTTCATTGAAAAAATATGACTATAAACAGAAGCTGGACACAATTTTGAAACTGACGAAAAAGGAATAGAGAACGGTCTTTCAGAAACAGAGGGAGTACATCAGCTTAATGAGAGAACCTAGCAAAATAAGGCAAAAATGTTACCTCGAGATTTAGAAACTACATATGAAATAGTAATAACCATTTACAAATTATCACCTCTAAACGACTGAACTGGGTAAGCAAATTCATAATGAAGACTCATAACATATATAGTCATCCAAACACGAAAACTCAGCATGCAACCAAGATAAAATTACTATACCTAGTGAGGAGTTATATGGTGCATATTTAACTCTTCTGGGTGCATGGTGTTCATCAAAAGGTATTTAGTAACATGCTAATATATGATTGCAGGACTGGTAACTGTTCGCCACTGGTATGAGACTTCTTGTTGAATTTGATGACTTGAAAATATGCCATTAACTGCGAGGTTGGTAAAAGACTGAACTATGAAATTGCGAAACCGGTTGGTTGGTAAAAAACCATGAAAACTTTTTATCCTTTAAGCAGCTGCTTGAATTCAAAGCAAAACCCAACCAAGCGAACAGAAATGGAAACTTAATTAAGCGAGACGGGCATTTTTTTTTTGAATTAATCCATGTATGTCATTTAAACATTGTCACTCAGAACTTTGTATATATAGTAAGTTCCTGGATAGAAATATAAAATTTTATACTTAATCAAAGCTTAATTTATATTAAGAGTCCAAAAACAGCTTGCAGTGAGACCGACAATACAAAAATGTGAATAAACCATCTATTCGACTTATACATATCAAACACTGACTTTAAAAAAATCAAAATACCTAATCACAGGTACAGGGTACTAACCCAAGATCTAGAATACTGATAGATTGGAGAGATCATCAAAAATGCAATTTGGGAAAAGATAAACGGTGAAACTAGATATTAATACATTCCCTGTATTATGTTACAGAACAATGATATTCCATATTTTATACTTTGTGACCATTGCTACAGTGGTCTATAGCAATATTTAATTAATCCAGAATAAATCACAGAAATTTTTATCATTTCCCTCAGCAGAGATGGAAAAGTATCAGCACTTACTTCAGCAGAGATAACTAATCCGTTTCCCCTCTACCTTTCTACAGACGATACTCCATAGTAAAACTGAAAATTAGTTCAACTGGTGGTACTCATGTTATCACGTATCAATGGGAATAATGAGACTCTAAATGATGAAACCATACCAAGAAAGTTAATTCTTATTATCAGAAATAGAACTTGAAAAATAACCAACCTTAAATCAAACTCCAATAGAACAATATACCTGTACAAAATCAAACTCCAATAGAACTTAACAATTTGAACTAACCTTAGAATTAAGGGGAAAGAGAATGACGTCATACAAATTTAAAAATGAAATTCCAATTCAGAGAGCAGAGAGGAGTACATACATTAAGTTGAGGAAGTAATGGTGTTAGTTTCGCAGTTATTGCGCCTGGAAACCATTAAATGAACTTAATTAGCCTTAATCTAATCCTTCATCAAATGAGTCCAATAGAATAAGCAAGATTAGTTCATTTGTTCATGGAATTAAAATTTATATCAAATTTGAAATTATAATATCTATGAAAAAAGAAAATGAAGGTAAAATATCAACGTACTTAACAACCTTGCTTAAGGTGGTGGATCTTAGAGTTCAAACCCTTCATCACTGCAAATTTCATCATCTTCTGACTCACCTAGAAATAGTGAAAAGAGGTTGAATACTTGTATCAGTCAAGACCTCAAAATAAAGAAGATGTAATTTATAGTTATATACCATCATTGGGAATTTAATTATGATGAGAAAGAAACCATAGGCCCATGGAGTCTGAACGATTGTAAAAGCTCTCTTAACCTGTAGGGTTACGAGACATGTATAATTATAGTATATCATATGGATACAAGATGATATGGACTCAAATACATATGGACTAGACTTACATATAGACAAGTCTAAATATATACATTCTACACTTCCCCTCAAGATGTACACGGTGGTAAACAACGTGAAAGCTTGTTACAGAATAAATGAAACCTAGACGTAGATAAACCCTTCGTAAACAAGTCTGCAAGTTGATGTTCTGTGGAGATGTAGCGTAGCTGTAAGAGACCAGAAGCAATTCGTTCACGAACAAAGTGATAATGAATTTGAATATGCTTGGAACGATAATGCTGGAGCTAAATAAGTAGCACTGATATTGTCACAGTATAATATAGGATGTTGCTTCAAATAAATACCAAGATCACGCAATAAGTATCCAATCCAAATAATTTCAGCCGAAGTAGATGATAAAGCTCGATACTCAGCTTCAGTGCTGCTTGTCGAAACAGTAGGTTGATGTTTAGAACCCCATGAAACTAGATTCCTTCCCAAGAAAATATTATGACCAATAGTTGATCGAGAAGTATCATGATCAGCACCCCAGTCTGCATCAGAATAAGATGTAAGATGCAAAGAGGAGTCACTCCAGAAGCAAATGCCGTGACCCAATGTACCCTTAAGATACCGAAGAATACGCTTAACAGCCATGAAATGGGTTTGAGTAGGACGATGCATATATTGACTTACTTGATTGATAACATATGTAATATCAGGCCGTGTCATGCTAAGGTATTGTAAACCACCAACTAAACTTCGATAGAGACTTGCATCAGGAAATAGAGGAGCATCATCAGACTGCAATTTAGATCGTGGAGCCATAGGAGTGGTGACTGGTTTGGAATCAGCCAGATCAACTTTCTTTAAGAGATCTAAAGAATACCTGTTTTGTGTCAAAGTAATGCCAGAATAAGTTCGAGTAGCCTCCAAGCCCAAAAAATAATGCAAATCATCCAAGTCAGTCATAGCAAACTCAGATTGCAGAGTTGGAAGAAAAGTTTGGATGCCCAGAGTATCGCTGCCAGTCACAACAATATCATCAATATATAACAAAAGGATAATAACACCAGCGGAGGATTTCTTGATAAACATCGAATGATCAGATTGAGACGACTTAAACCTCAGATTAAGAAGAAATGAAGCAAATCAATGATACCAAGCATGAGGTGCCTGTTTTAAACCATATAGAGCCTTGTGCAATAAACACACATGATTAGGATACCTTGGATCAACAAATCCCTGAGGTTGAGCCATATAAACTTCTTGATCAAGAGAACCATGAAGAAACACATTATTAACGTCTAGTTGTTTAATAGGCCAAGAAGAAGAAACTGCCAAACTCAAAACCAAACAAATAGTCACCGGCCTTACAATAGAGCTAAACGTTTCATCATATTTTATCCCATATTGTTGAGAGTAAGCCTTATCAACCAAGCGAGACTTCCTTCGATCAAGAGAACCATCAGGCTTTTGTTTAACACGATAAACCCATTTACTGCCAATTATATGCATACCAGGACGACGAGGTACAAGTGACCAAGTACGATTACGAAGTAGAGCATTAATTTCATCAAGCATAACAGCCCCCACTATTCCGGAGATTTAGAAACAACTGTAAAACACGATGGCTCCGTAGGGAGAGAATTGTACTGAGTCATAAAGCAGTGCAATATTGGGTATCGAGTGGAAAACAACCCTTAAAGCTTTGTGGTTGAATAATATGATATTTTAGTTGGTAACCTTAGGATGCTTATTAGTAGTCCACACTGGAGGCTCGTGAACATTGGGCAAGTGTGGCAAGACAAAAGAAGATACAAATTATGGAGATTCTTGTATAGGAGTAGACACAAATTCTAGAGATTCTGGAGAGTCTTGTAAAGGAGTAGACAAAGAGGTAGAAGAAGTTGAGGAAGATGAATGCAAAGGCGATAAAGAAGTTGGTGATGATAGGAGAGAATTGTAAGTAGTAGAATTTAATGAAGGCGAAATAGGAAGAGAGAATTCAGAAGCAACAGATGTTTCATTGGAGGGAGCAGTATGGATAATCTGTGGAGGAGAGGAAGGACTTAGCTGTGGCGATGACAAGGGAAAGTGAGTGGCTGCAACTGAATTAGGCCAACTGAGAAGAGTTCGTGTAGCTGGAGACGTAGATTTAACGTGAATATTTACACCAATGTCGGTGGGATATGGAAAAAGAGACTCATCAAAATGACATGACGTGAAATATAAACACGATTACTGGTGACTTCTAAACACTTATAGCCCCTATGGCGATCACTATAAACAATAAAGACGCATGTAAGAGTCTTTGGTTGTAACTTGTTTTGGCGAAAGTGAGACAAGAGAGGGTAACAACGACAGCCAAATGCTTTGAGGAACTCATAATCAGGAGAGCACTGATGCACAACAAAAAAAAAAGAGAAGTATTGGACAAGATAGGAGTAGGGATTCTGTTTATCAAATAAGTAGTTGTGGCATAGAATTCAGCCCAAAACTGTTCAGGGAGACCACTTTGCAACATCAAGGCACGACTAGTTTCTGTAATATGACGTATTTTCCGTTCAGCAAGACCATTTTGTTGTGGTGTGTTAGTAAAGGAAGAATGACTCTGTATGCCATTGGAAATCAAATATGATTTTAAGGGATCAGCATACTCAGTGCCACCATCAGTTTGCAAAACAAGAATGGAAGTAGAGAATTGCTTTTCAATCATGGCTTTAAAATCCAGAAAACAACGAAACACTTGAGTTTTTCAGATAGGAAGTAAATCCATGTAAAACGAGAGCATGTATCCACAAATAAGGGAAAATAACGAAAACCACAATTAGAATGAAAAGGTTCAGGGCCCCTAAAATCAGAGTGAATAATAGAACCAACTTTATTTGAATAAACTATGCGTGACTGAAAGGGAAGACGATGGTGTTTAGCACCAACACATCTATGACAAATAGATGGGAAAGAATAAGAACTAGAATTAAAAGACAAGAGCTTATTATTCTTAAGAGTATGAAAGACGTTATTATTTGGATGGCCTAATCGCATGGTCCATGTAGCTGGATTTGCACGAATGCCAATTGTAATAGCAGAGAAGGCTGATGAAACGGAAGACTGAACTGAAGACGAGACACGACAGGAAATTAGATACATGCCAGCTTCATTCTTTCTCTTGTACAGAGGAGCCCCCGTTCGTCGATCCTGAATAGAAAAACCATCATGATCAAATACAAAAACACAATCAACATCACGTGTAAGTTGTCCAACTGACACAAGATTTTTGGCAATGGAAGGTACATCAAGAGTTTTTTTCAAAAGCAACTGAGAGGAAGGAGAAGTGAGAGTAATATCACCAATTACCAACAAGTATTTTATCATTACCGTTGTAGTCGACTCGATTCACCATTTGAGATGCATCATATGTCATATGAGTAGCGGTAGCAGTGTCGGCAAACCAATGGTTTCCATAAGGCATGGATTGAACATGCATTGCCGAGAAGGACTGAGGAAGATCAATATTCTGAGCTTGAGTTAAACGAATGCAGCTTTGAGCAGTGTGACCATTAGCTCCACACTATTGACAGGTAACAGACGTTTGCGGAGGAGGACCAAGGACAGAAGGTGCAGTTGAGCCACGACCATAATTTGAATTTCCACGAATATATGGCCTAGGATTGGGCTGAAAACCACTATTGTAGCCCCTTCCATTACCAGTATTCCAGTTGCCATTGGAATAGTTGGTATTCCAGCCACCATTATTTGAATTTCCTCGACCACCATTATTCCAATTGTTACGATTTCCATTGTTCCAGTTTCCACGACCAGAACCATTGCCACGTCCACGAAACGAACCACGGCCACGAGAGGAACCACTAGGATTAAAATAGGAGGATTGACCACGACCAGTGGATGGAGCACCAGCAAAGAAGGAGGTTGGATTTTGTATTTCAGAAACATTATGTTGGAGGTTTTGAAGGTAATGCAGGTGAGACTCATGGTTTAAAAATAAAGCATGCAGTTCAGTGAATGTTGGTAGGGTTGTTCTAGCAATAACATCAGTGTATATACTAGTCCAATCAGCACCCAAGCCACGTAAAGTAGTGGATACGAGCTCAATATTAGAGACAGGTTGGAGGACAGCAGCCAAGGAGTCAGAAATTTCTTTGATGTTTAAGATATATTCAGAGACAGTAGAGTAACCCTTTTGGATGGTCGAGAGGTTAGCTTTTAGCTGGAGTATACGAGCAGGGTTGATGGTTGCATAAGTTGTGCGAAGAAATTTCCAAACTTCACGAGAGTTTCCACGACGAACGCATTCAGATTTGAGAGGTTCCGTAAGGGAGCAGTTGATCCAAGAGATAATGGTTTGATCAATAACCTCTCATTCTTCATATTAAGGATTAGGAGTTTTGTCTTTAATAACCGTATCGACGAGCTCTTTTGGGGGTATAACAAACGAATCTTCAAGATACTTGGAGAGTCTTTGAGATTTGAGAATTGGAACTATTTGAGATTCCCAGAGAAGGTAATTAGTTCTGTCCAAGAGAACTATTTTGGTAGATGCGGTGCTTTGTCAGAAGATGACACAAGAGAACCAATACTAATAGACATAGAGGCAACAATTGTTGGAGATCCAATTTCAGATATAGCTGGACTGGTTTGCGATGTAGTTGACATGGTAGGAGAAGAAGAGAAACGAATGAAGAAGATTAGAATAGGGTTATGCGAAACAAAAAAAAAATATTGAAGACTAGGGTTTGTGAAGAAGAAAAGTTTTTGAGGATATGGTTTAAGGCAGAGAGATTGTTCTGGCTCTCGATACCATGAACGATTGTGAAAGCTTTCTTAACCTGTAGGGTTAAGAGACATGTATATTTATAGTATATCATATGGATACAGGACGTTATGGACTCAAATACAGATGGACTGGACTTACATACAGACAAGCCTAAACATATACATTCTACAGAGTTTTAAGGTTGTTATTTCAACTTTTAATCAATATAAGGATTCATTCATCAATAGAACTTCAAAATGATTTTAAGTAGCCCAAAAAACTATTCTTGAAATACCAATATAAAACAACCTGTTAAAGCATTCTTCCGTCTCGCCAAACACAGTTAAAAATCAAAGTCAGAAACACAATTACCTAATTTGTATGGAACCTTTTTTTTCAAAAGAGTCATCGAAGCCTTCACATAGAACAATGAACTTAAAAACTAAAATTTAAAAATCCAGCTAAAGTAAGAAAGAATTTAAGAAAAAATAAATGGTCGTTACCTAGCAGTGTTGAAAGAGCTAAAGTTTAGGGTTTATGTAGCGGAACATTTCTGAAAGGATCTTGTTGCATGTAACGTTTGAAGTTATTACCAGTTCTTTAAATAAAATCTTTTTCGTATTCGTAACTGAAGAGGATCATGGGAGGGAGAGAGTATTATGGGAAACAACCCAACTATCAGCGCAGATTGATGCCCTAAATTGGTGCTGGTATTAATGTTTTTGGTAACGGACGGAGAGACAATAATGGAGTAGTGATTCTGGACGGTTGGATGGGGCGTTAAACATGGGTTGATTTGTAGCCGCGATTTGTCTCTCAACTTTCTGAACTTTGAGAACAAATTATGGCCGTGGATTGCGCTAAGAAAGCCATCTAAAACCATCCGATTTCATCAAAGCATGCACATAGAACAATGAACTTAGAAACTAAAATTGAAAAATCCAGCTACAGTCAGAAAGAATTTAAGAAAAAATAAATGGTCGTTACCTAGCAGTGTTGAGAGAGATAAAGGCTAGGGTTTATGTAGCAGAACATTTATGAAAGGATCCCGTTGCATGTAACGTTTGAAGTTATTACCAGTTATTTAAAGAAAATCTTTTTCGTATTCGTAACTGAAGAGGATCATAGGAGGGAAAGAGTATTATGAGAAACAACTCAAATCAGCGCAGATTGATGCCCTAAATTGGTGCTGGTATTAATGTTTTTGGTAACGGATGAAGAGATAATAATGGAGTAGTGATTCTGGACGGTTGGATGGGGCGTTAAACATGGGTTGATTTGTAGCCGCGATTTGTCTCTCAACTTTCTGAACTTTGTGAGCATATTGTGGCCGTGGATTTCGCTAAGAAACCCATCCAAAACCATACGATTTCATCGAAGCCTGCACTTAGAACAATGAACTTAGAAACTAAAATTGAAAAATCCAGCTAAAGTCAAAAAGAATTTGAGAAAAAATAAATGGTTGTTACCTAGCAGTGTTGAGAGAGCTAAAGTCTAGGGTTTTTGTAGCGGAACATTTCTGAAAGGATCCTGTTGCATGTAACGTTTGAAGTTACTACCAGTTCTTTAAAGAAAATCTTTTTCTTATTCGTAACCGAAGAGGATCATAGGAGGGAGAGAGTATGATGGGAAATAACTCAACTATCAGCGCAGATTGATGCCCTAAATTGGTGTTGGTATTAATGTTTTTGGTAACGGACGGAGAGATAATAATGGAGTAGTGATTCTGGAAGGTTGGATGGGGCATTAAACATGGGTTGATTTGTAGCCGCGATTTGTCTCTCAATTTTCTGAATTTTGAGAGCAAATTGTGGTCGTGGATTGCGCGAAGAAACCCATCCACAACCATCCGATTTTACAAAAACCATTTGTTTTTTTAAGATAGATTCTGAGTATTTAATATGCTTTCTATATTATTCCATTTTCTTCTTCTCAGAGTAATTGTGTAAAAATATGTAGTGTTCCTTTCCCCCAATTCAATGAAGTTATCTCTAGATTGTTGTTTAACTATCGTTGTTTTTCTTCTGATACTCAGTAAACCTGCTTCCCTTCAATATCTCAATATCTTGTACCTATACCCTGCAAAGGACAATGTGAAATGCCGCTTATGATCTGCAAGTTTTAAAATAATTTAGTATAAAGTGCAAAAGAGCGCATTCGATGAGGATGTCACGTTAAAAATGGATTTATGATTATAAAGAATTCAAGGATATATTAGAGAGTTCATTGAAAAAATATGACTATAAACAGAAGCTGGACACAATTTTGAAACTGACGAAAAAGGAATAGAGAACGGTCTTTCAGAAACAGAGGGAGTACATCAGCTTAATGAGAGATCCTAGCAAAATAAGGCAAAAATGTTACCTCGAGATTTAGAAACTACATATGAAATAGTAATAACCATTTACAAATTATCACCTCTAAACGACTGAACTGGGTAAGCAAATTCATAATGAAGACTCATAACATATATAGTCATCCAAACACGAAAACTCAGCATGCAACCAAGATAAAATTACTATACCTAGTGAGGAGTTATATGGTGCATATTTAACTCTTCTGGGTGCATGGTGTTCATCAAAAGGTATTTAGTAACATGCTAATATATGATTGCAGGACTGGTAACTGTTCGCCACTGGTATGAGACTTCTTGTTGAATTTGATGACTTGAAAATATGCCATTAACTGCGAGGTTGGTAAAAGACTGAACTATGAAATTGCGAAACCGGTTGGTTGGTAAAAAACCATGAAAACTTTTTATCCTTTAAGCAGCTGCTTGAATTCAAAGCAAAACCCAACCAAGCGAACAGAAATGGAAACTTAATTAAGCGAGACGGGCATTTTTTTTTTGAATTAATCCATGTATGTCATTTAAACATTGTCACTCAGAACTTTGTATATATAGTAAGTTCCTGGATAGAAATACAAAATTTTATACTTAATCAAAGCTTAATTTATATTAAGAGTCCAAAAACAGCTTGCAGTGAGACCGACAATACAAAAATGTGAATAAACCATCTATTCGACTTATACATATCAAACACTGACTTTAAAAAAATCAAAATACCTAATCACAGGTACAGGGTACTAACCTAAGATCTAGAATACTGATAGATTGGAGAGATCATCAAAAATGCAATTTGGGAAAAGATAAACGGTGAAACTAGATATTAATACATTCCCTGTATTATGTTACAGAACAATGATATTCCATATTTTATACTTTGTGACCATTGCTACAGTGGTCTATAGCAATATTTAATTAATCCAGAATAAATCACAGAAATTTTTATCATTTCCCTCAGCAGAGATGGAAAAGTATCAGCACTTACTTCAGCAGAGATAACTAATCCGTTTCCCCTCTACCTTTCTACAGGCGATACTCCATAGTAAAACTGAAAATTAGTTCAACTGGTGGTACTCATGTTATCACGTATCAATGGGAATAGTGAGACTCTAAATGATGAAACCATACCAAGAAAGTTAATTCTTATTTTCAGAAATAGAACTTGAAAAATAACCAACCTTAAATCAAACTCCAATAGAACAATATACCTGTACAAAATCAAACTCCAATAGAACTTAACAATTTGAACTAACCTTAGAATTAAGGGGAAAGAGAATGACGTCATACAAATTTAAAAATGAAATTCCAATTCAGAGAGCAGAGAGGAGTACATACATTAAGTTGAGGAAGTAATGGTGTTGGTTTCTCAGTTATTGCGCCTGGAAACCATTAAATGAACTTAATTAGCCTTAATCTAATCCTTCATCAAATGAGTCCAATAGAATAAGCAAGATTAGTTCATTTGTTCATGGAATTAAAATTTATATCAAATTTGAAATTATAATATCTATGAAAAAAGAAAATGAAGGTAAAATATCAACGTACTTAACAACCTTGCTTAAGGTGGTGGATCTTAGAGTTCAAACCCTTCATCACTGCAAATTTCATCATCTTCTGACTCACCTAGAAATAGTGAAAAGAGGTTGAATACTTGTATCAGTCAAGACCTCAAAATAAAGAAGATGTAATTTATAGTTATATACCATCATTGGGAATTTAATTATGATGAGAAAGAAACCATAGGCCCATGGAGTCTGAACGATTGTAAAAGCTCTCTTAACCTGTAGGGTTACGAGACATGTATAATTATAGTATATCATATGGATACAAGATGATATGGACTCAAATACATATGGACTAGACTTACATATAGACAAGTCTAAACATATACATTCTACACTTCCCCTCAAGATGTACACGGTGGTAAACAACGTGAAAGCTTGTTACAGAATAAATGAAACCTAGACGTAGATAAACCCTTCATAAACAAGTCTGCAAGTTGATGTTCTGTGGAGATGTAGCGCAGCTGTAAGAGACCAGAAGCAATTCGTTCACGAACAAAGTGATAATGAATTTGAATATGCTTGGAACGATAATGCTGGAGCTAAATAAGTAGCACTGATATTGTCACAGTATAATATAGGATGTTGCTTCAAATAAATACCAAGATCACGCAATAAGTATCCAATCCAAATCATTTTAGCCGAAGTAGATGATAAAGCTCGATACTCAGCTTCAGTGCTGCTTGTCGAAACAGTAGGTTGATTTTTAGAACCCCATGAAACTAGATTCCTTCCCAAGAAAATATTATGACCAATAGTTGATCGAGAAGTATCATGATCAGCACCCCAGTCTGCATCAGAATAAGATGTAAGATGCAAAGAGGAGTCACTCCAGAAGCAAATGTCGTGACCCAATGTACCCTTAAGATACCGAAGAATACGCTTAACAGCCATGAAATGGGTTTGAGTAGGACGATGCATATATTGACTTACTTGATTGATAACATATGTAATATCAGGCCGTGTCATGCTAAGGTATTGTAAACCACCAACTAAACTTCGATAGAGACTTGCATCAGGAAATAAAGGAGCATCATCAGACTGCAATTTAGAGCGTGGAGCCATAGGAGTGGTGACTGGTTTGGAATCAGTCAGATCAACTTTCTTTAAGAGATCCAAAGTATACCTGTTTTGTGTCAAAGTAATGCCAGAAGAAGTTCGAGTAGCCTCCAAGCCCAAAAAATAATGCAAATCATCCAAGTCAGTCATAGCAAACTCAGATTGCAGAGTTGGAAGCAAAGTTTGGATGCCCAGAGTATCGCTGCCAGTCACAATAATATCATCAATATATAACAAAAGGATAATAACACCAGCGGAGGATTTTTTGATAAACATCGAATGATCAGATTGAGACGACTTAAACCTCAGATTAAGAAGAAACGAAGCAAATCAATGATACCAAGCATGAGGTGCCTGTTTTAAACCATATAGATCCTTGTGCAATAAACACACATGATTAGGATACCTTGGATCAACAAATCCCTGAGGTTGAGCCATATAAACTTCTTGATCAAGAGAACCATGAAGAAACACATTTTTAACGTCTAGTTGTTTAATAGGCCAAGAAGAAGAAACTGCCAAACTCAAAACCAAACAAATAGTCACCGGCCTTACAATAGAGCTAAACGTTTCATCATATTTTATCCCATATTGTTGAGAGTAAGCCTTATCAACCAAGCGAGACTTCCTTCGATCAAGAGAACCATCAGGCTTTTGTTTAACACGATAAACCCATTTACTGCCAATTATATGCATACCAGGACGACGAGGTACAAGTGACCAAGTACGATTACGAAGTAGAGCATTAATTTCATCAAGCATAACAGCCCCCACTATACCGGAGATTTAGAAACAACTGTAAAACACGATGGCTCCGTAGGGAGAGAATTGTACTGAGTCATAAAGCAGTGCAATATTGGGTATCGAGTGGAAAACAACCCTTAAAGCTTTGTGGTTGAATAATATGATATTTTAGTTGGTAACCTTAGGATGCTTATTAGTAGTCCACACTGGAGGCTCGTGAACATTGGGCAAGTGTGGCAAGACAAAAGAAGATACAAATTATGGAGATTCTTGTATAGGAGTAGACACAAATTCTAGAGATTCTGGAGAGTCTTGTAAAGGAGTAGACAAAGAGGTAGAAGAAGTTGAGGAAGATGAATGCAAAGGCGATAAAGAAGTTGGTGATGATAGGAGAGAATTGTAAGTAGTAGAATTTAATGAAGGCGAAATAGGAAGAGAGAATTCAGAAGCAACAGATGTTTCATTGGAGGGAGCAGTATGGATAATCTGTGGAGGAGAGGAAGGACTTAGCTGTGGCGATGACAAGGGAAAGTGAGTGGCTGCAACTGAATTAGGCCAACTGAGAAGAGTTCGTGTAGCTGGAGACGTAGATTTAACGTGAAGATTTACACCAATGTCGGTGGGATATGGAAAAAGAGACTCATCAAAATGACATGACGTGAAATATAAACACGATTACTGGTGACTTCTAAACACTTATAGCCCCTATGACGATAACTATAAACAATAAAGACGCATGTAAGAGTCTTTGGTTGTAACTTGTTTTGGCGAAAGTGAGACAAGAGAGGGTAACAACGACAGCCAAATGCTTTGAGGAACTCATAATCAGGAGAGCACTGATGCACAGCAAAAAAAAAGAGAAGTATTGGACAAGATAGGAGTAGGGATTCTGTTTATCAAATAAGTAGTTGTGGCATAGAATTCAGCCCAAAACTGTTCAGGGAGACCACTTTGCAACATCAAGGCACGACCAGTTTCTGTAATATGACGTATTTTCCGTTCAGCAAGACCATTTTGTTGTGGTGTGTTAGTAAAGGAAGAATGACTCTGTATGCCATTGGAAATCAAATATGATTTTAAGGGATCAGCATACTCAGTGCCACCATCAGTTTGCAAAACAAGAATGGAAGTAGAGAATTGCTTTTCAATCATGGCTTTAAAATCCAGAAAACAACGAAACACTTGAGTTTTTCAGATAGGAAGTAAATCCATGTAAAACGAGAGCATGTATCCACAAATAAGGGAAAATAACGAAAACCACAATTAGAATGAAAAGGTTCAGGGCCCCTAAAATCAGAGTGAATAACAGAACCAACTTTATTTGAATAAACTATGCGTGACTGAAAGGGAAGACGATGGTGTTTAACACCAACACATCTATGACAAATAGATGGGAAAGAATAAGAACTAGAATTAAAAGACAAGAGCTTATTATTCTTAAGAGTATGAAAGACGTTATTATTTGGATGGCCTAATCGCATGGTCCATGTAGCTGGATTTGCACGAATGCCAATTGTAATAGCAGAGAAGGCTGATGAAACGGAAGACTGAACTGAAGACGAGACACGACAGGAAATTAGATACATGCCATCTTCATTCTTTATCTTGTACAGAGGAGCCCCCGTTCGTCGATCCTGAATAGAAAAACCATCATGATCAAATACAAAAACACAATCAACATCACGTGTAAGTTGTCCAACTGACACAAGATTTTTGGCAATGGAAGGTACATCAAGAGTTTTTTTCAAAAGCAACTGAGAGGAAGGAGAAGTGAGAGTAATATCACCAATTCCTGAGATAGGTAAGAGTTTACCATTACCAACAAGTATTTTATCATTACCGTTGTAGTCGACTCGATTCACCATTTGAGATGCATCATATGTCATATGAGTAGCGGTAGCAGTGTCGGCAAACCAATGGTTTCCATAAGGCATGGATTGAACATGCATTGCCGAGAAGGACTGAGGAAGATCAATATTCTGAGCTTGAGTTAAACGAATGCAGCTTTGAGCAGTGTGACCATTAGCTCCACACTATTGACAGGTAACAGACGTTTGCGGAGGAGGACCAAGGACAGAAGGTGCAGTTGAGCCACGACCATAATTTGAATTTCCACGAATATATGGCCTAGGATTGGGCTGAAAACCACTATTGTAGCCCCTTCCATTACCAGTATTCCAGTTGCCATTGGAATAGTTGGTATTCCAGCCACCATTATTTGAATTTCCTCGACCACCATTATTCCAATTGTTACGATTTCCATTGTTCCAGTTTCCACGACCAGAACCATTGCCACGTCCACGAAACGAACCACGGCCACGAGAGGAACCACTAGGATTAAAATAGGAGGATTGACCACGACCAGTGGATGGAGCACCAACAAAGAAGGAGGTTGGATTTTGTATTTCAGAAACATTATGTTGGAGGTTTTGAAGGTACTGCAGGTGAGACTCATGGTTTAAAAATAAAGCATGCAGTTCAGTGAATGTTGGTAGGGTTGTTCTAGGAATAACATCAGTGTATATACTAGTCCAATCAGCACCCAAGCCACGTAAAGTAGTGGATACGAGCTCAATATTAGAGACAGGTTGGAGGACAGCAGCCAAGGAGTCAGAAATTTCTTTGATGTTTAAGATATATTCAGAGACAGTAGAGTAACCCTTTTGGATGGTCGAGAGGTTAGCTTTTAGCTGGAGTATACGAGCAGGGTTGATGGTTGCATAAGTTGTGCGAAGAAATTTCCAAACTTCACGAGAGTTTCCACGACGAACACATTCAGATTTGAGAGGTTCCGTAAGGGAGCAGTTGATCCAAAAGATAATGGTTTGATCAATAACCTCTCATTCTTCATATTAAGGATTAGGAGTTTTGTCTTTAGTAACCGTATCGACGAGCTCTTTTAGGGGTATAACAAACGAATCTTCAAGATACTTGGAGAGTCTTTGAGATTTGAGAATTGGAACTATTTGAGATTCCCAGAGAAGGTAATTAGTTCTGTCCAAGAGAACTATTTTGGTAGATGCGGTGCTTTGTCAGAAGATGACACAAGAGAACCAATACTAATAGACGTAGAGGCAACAATTGTTGGAGATCCAATTTCAGATATAGCTGGACTGGTTTGCGATGTAGTTGACATGGTAGGAGAAGAAGAGAAACGAACGAAGAAGATTAGAATAGGGTTATGCGAAACAAAAAAAAAATATTGAAGACTAGGGTTTGTGAAGAAGAAAAGTTTTTGAGGATAGGGTTTAAGGCAGAGAGATCGTTCTGGCTCTCGATACCATGAACGATTGTGAAAGCTTTCTTAACATGTAGGGTTAAGAGACATGTATATTTATAGTATATCATATGGATACAGGACGTTATGGACTCAAATACAGATGGACTGGACTTACATACAGACAAGCCTAAACATATACATTCTACAGAGTTTTAAGGTTGTTATTTCAACTTTTAATCAATATAAGGATTCATTCATCAATAGAACTTCAAAATGATTTTAAGTAGCCCAAAAAACTATTCTTGAAATACCAATATAAAACAACCTGTTAAAGCATTCTTCCGTCTCGCCAAACACAGTTAAAAATCAAAGTCAGAAACACAATTACCTAATTTGTATGGAACCTTTTTTTTTGAAAAGAGTCATCGAAGCCTGCACATAGAACAATGAACTTAAAAACTAAAATTTAAAAATCCAGCTAAAGTAAGAAAGAATTTAAGAAAAAATAAATGGTCGTTACCTAGCAGTGTTGAAAGAGCTAAAGTTTAGGGTTTATGTAGCGGAACATTTCTGAAAGGATCTTGTTGCATGTAACGTTTGAAGTTATTACCAGTTCTTTAAAGAAAATCTTTTTCGTATTCGTAACTGAAGAGGATCATGGGAGGGAGAGAGTATTATGGGAAACAACCCAACTATCAGCGCAGATTGATGCCCTAAATTGGTGCTGGTATTAATGTTTTTGGTAACGG